>NC_068444.1:29546931-29588879 GCF_023373465.1 Oncorhynchus keta | reverse complement strand
AGTGAGAGCATTGGACTAGTAACCAGCAGGTAGCCTAGTGGTTAGAGCGTTGGACTAGTAACCAGCAGGTAGCCTAGTGGTTAGAGCGTTGGACTAGTAACCAGCAGGTAGCCTAGTGGTTAGAGCGTTGGACTAGTAACCAGCAGGTAGCCTAGTGGTTAGAGCGTTGGACTAGTAACCAGCAGGTAGCCTAGTGGTTAGAGCATTGGACTAGTAACCAGCAGGTAGCCTAGTGGTTAGAGCGTTGGACTAGTAACCAGCAGGTAGCCTAGTGGTTAGAGCGTTGGACTAGTAACCAGCAGGTAGCCTAGTGGTTAGAGCATTGGACTAGTAACCAGCAGGTAGCCTAGTGGTTAGAGCGTTGGACTAGTAACCAGCAGGTAGCCTAGTGGTTAGAGCATTGGACTAGTAACCAGCAGGTAGCCTAGTGGTTAGAGCGTTGGACTAGTAACCAGCAGGTAGCCTAGTGGTTAGAGCATTGGACTAGTAACCAGCAGGTAGCCTAGTGGTTAGAGCGTTGGACTAGTAACCAGCAGGTAGCCTAGTGGTTAGAGCATTGGACTAGTAACCAGCAGGTAGCCTAGTGGTTAGAGCGTTGGACTAGTAACCAGCAGGTAACCTAGTGGTTAGAGCGTTGGACTAGTAACCAGCAGGTAGCCTAGTGGTTAGAGCGTTGGACTAGTAACCAGCAGGTAACCTAGTGGTTAGAGCGTTGGACTAGTAACCAGCAGGTAGCCTAGTGGTTAGAGCGTTGGACTAGTAACCAGCAGGTAGCCTAGTGGTTAGAGCGTTGGACTAGTAACCAGCAGGTAGCCTAGTGGTTAGAGCGTTGGACTAGTAACCAGCAGGTAACCTAGTGGTTAGAGCATTGGACTAGTAACCTGAAAGGTTGCAAGATCAAATCCCCGAGCTGACAAGGTACAAATCTGTCCTTCTGAACAAGGCAGTTAACCCACTGTTCCTAGGCCATCATTGAAAATAATAATTTGTTCTTAAATGACTTGCCTAGTAAAATTAAAGTGGGTATGTATTGTAAAGGGTGACCAATGACTAATGTCCAAATAAGACACAGAAAATGAATAAAACAATTACTTAACTAGAGTGGATGGAGTGAGAGAAAGAGGTAAAAAGGCCAGACAGCATGTCCCCTTCTCTTTGATCCATATGACCCAGTGCAGTTTGCTAATCAGACAGAGGTCATCTAGTCGGCTGATGTGGAGAGGGAAAGGAAGGGGGTATTGCCCACTTAAAATCAAATTAGCATCTCCATAGGGCCATGGATGGAGGAGAGGGAGGGGATGGTGGGGAGGATAGGATGGGAAGAGAGAGGCTGGGTGAGTTTAACAGCACTGTGTGCCCGCCACAGCTGTTCATCTGTCTTAGAGAGAGAATGGGAGAAAAACAAAGAGAGCGAGAGAGACGTTTTTAGGGGGAGAGGTATACGGTAGAAAATGAATTCAGTTGAGAGGAGAAAGTGAGCCTAAACTAGTCCCATCTAAAAGGGCTGGATGGGTGAAAGTAGTATGGCATTCAGTCTACAGGCAGAGAAGCATCTGTAAGGTGGGATACATGGAATAGCTCCTAAACATACTACCTAGTTATATGGCATTCAGTCTACAGGCAGAGAAGCATCTGTAAAGTGGGATACATGGAATAGCTCCTAAACATACTACCTAGTTATATGGCATTCAGTCTACAGGCAGAGAAGCATCTGTAAGGTGGGATTCATGGAATAGCTCCTAAACATACTACCTAGTTATATGGCATTCAGTCTACAGGCAGAGAAGCATCTGTAAGGTGGGATTCATGGAATAGCTCCTAAACATACTACCTAGTTATATGGCATTCAGTCTACAGGCAGAGAAGCATCTGTAAGGTGGGATTCATGGAATAGCTCCAAAACATACTACCTAGTTATATGGCATTCAGTCTACAGGCAGAGAAGCATCTGTAAAGTGGGATACATGGAATAGCTCCTAAACATACTACCTAGTTATATGGCATTCAGTCTACAGGCAGAGAAGCATCTGTAAGGTGGGATACATGGAATAGCTCCTAAACATACTACCTAGTTATATGGCATTCAGTCTACAGGCAGAGAAGCATCTGTAAGGTGGGATTCATGGAATAGCTCCAAAACATACTACCTAGTTATATGGCATTCAGTCTACAGGCAGAGAAGCATCTGTAAAGTGGGATACATGGAATAGCTCCTAAACATACTACCTAGTTATATGGCATTCAGTCTACAGGCAGAGAAGCATCTGTAAGGTGGGATACATGGAATAGCTCCTAAACATACTACCTAGTTATATGGCATTCAGTCTACAGGCAGAGAAGCATCTGTAAGGTGGGATTCATGGAATAGCTCCTAAACATACTACCTAGTTATATGGCATTCAGTCTACAGGCAGAGAAGCATCTGTAAGGTGGGATTCATGGAATAGCTCCTAAACATACTACCTAGTTATATGGCATTCAGTCTACAGGCAGAGACGAATCTGTAAAGTGGGATTCATGGAATAGCTCCTAAACATACTACCTAGTTATATGGCATTCAGTCTACAGGCAGAGAAGCATCTGTAAGGTGGGATTCATGGAATAGCTCCTAAACATACTACCTAGTTATATGGCATTCAGTCTACAGGCAGAGAAGCATCTGTAAGGTGGGATTCATGGAATAGCTCCTAAACATACTACCTAGTTATATGGCATTCAGTCTACAGGCAGAGACGAATCTGTAATGTGGGATTCATGGAATAGCTCCTAAACATACTACCTAGTTATATGGCATTCAGTCTACAGGCAGAGAAGCATCTGTAAGGTGGGATACATGGAATAGCTCCAGAGAAGCATCTAAACATACTACCTAGTTATATGGCATTCAGTCTACAGGCAGAGAAGCATCTGTAAGGTGGGATTCATGGAATAGCTCCTAAACATACTACCTAGTTATATGGCATTCAGTCTACAGGCAGAGAAGCATCTGTAAGGTGGGATTCATGGAATAGCTCCTAAACATACTACCTAGTTATATGGCATTCAGTCTACAGGCAGAGAAGCATCTGTAAGGTGGGATTCATGGAATAGCTCCTAAACATACTACCTAGTTATATGGCATTCAGTCTACAGGCAGAGAAGCATCTGTAAGGTGGGATTCATGGAATAGCTCCTAAACATACTACCTAGTTATATGGCATTCAGTCTACAGGCAGAGAAGCATCTGTAAGGTGGGATACATGGAATAGCTCCTAAACATACTACCTAGTTATATGGCATTCAGTCTACAGGCAGAGAAGCATCTGTAAGGTGGGATTCATGGAATAGCTCCTAAACATACTACCTAGTTATATGGCATTCAGTCTACAGGCAGAGAAGCATCTGTCAGGTGGGATTCATGGAATAGCTCCTAAACATACTACCTAGTTATATGGCATTCAGTCTACAGGCAGAGAAGCATCTGTAAGGTGGGATTCATGGAATAGCTCCTAAACATACTACCTAGTTATATGGCATTCAGTCTACAGGCAGAGAAGCATCTGTAAGGTGGGATTCATGGAATAGCTCCTAAACATACTACCTAGTTATTATACCTTGGCTGCAAATAAGGGTTTGTCATATTCAGCTTTCTATCGACAGGAGGCTTGAGTGGGAGTCGACACACTGATTAACTTTGAATTACAGACTCAGTGTGTGTGTGTGTGTGTGTGTGTGTGTGTGTGTAAGGGCTGGTGACTCAATGAGAGGGGGTGGAAGAGAGAATTAGTAAACCGCAAAAGAGAAAGGACTTGAAGCGCACCATAAATTACAGTCTGTGTGTGTGTGTGTGTGTGTGTGTGTGTGTGTGTGTGTGTGTGTGTGTGTGTGTGTGTGTGTGTGTGTGTGTGTGTGTGTGTGTGTGTGTGTGTGTGTGTGTGTGTGTGTGTGTGCGTGCGTGTGTGTGTGTGTGTGTGTGTGTATGCGTGTGTGTGTGTGTGTGTGTGTGTGTGTGTGTGTGTGTGTGTGTGTGTGTGTGTGTGTGTGTGTGTGTGTGTGTATGCGTGGGAAGAGGCTGGCGACTCAAGGGGAGGCAGAGAGAATTAGTCAGCGACAAAAGAAATGTCTTGAAGTGCACCATTAAGAGTTGTGTGGGATAAACATGTCACGTTTAAATCACGAGGCCAGAGCCACGGAACAACATAGTCGACATTAGCCTACAAATCCCCTAGCAGAGACAATGTGGATAACACAGAAATGTTTCTATGCACACAATGTGTGCATTATATATCTTACTTTAAGAGCCATTCAGACTACGTTTGTTTAAGGGTATATGAGGACATCAGACATACATCTTGTGTTCGTTACATGTTCCTGATGGCAGCCATCAAAGCAACTCTGCCATCTACTGGGGGAAGCAAGCATGTGCAACAAGGCATAAGACAGTTTCAGATCCCTCACACACACACACACAACAGAAATAAATTGGACACACAGACAGAAAGCGTCAGTTTGTGTTGCTGTATTGGCAGGTACAGATAAGCAGGTAGCTAAAACGCTACCCTCCAAACACTCACCACTACTTAGACAGAAGTACACATGTTAACCTACAAGTGTTTTGTCTAGTGTAATATAGGGCACACATGACACACTATTCCCTATATAGTTCACTGTACAGAGCAGTGTTACCCAAGGGGGTGAGGGGTCGGCAGCCCCCCAAAAAAAAAAAAAAAACCACTTGTAATTTGTAATAGTTGAATGCAAAAAGTGCATTTTCGGTATTGGGTAGTGCATCATTAGTTCCTCTTGTCATGTCAGTCATTGCATACATTAGAGAGCTATTTATAACCTATTTATAACTAACCCATGTCAGCTAATGTTTTTTAGCCCATAGATTTTGTTGTAATTTTTGAGTTACTCAAATATCACATGAATACACATTAGGCTCTGCAAAATGTCTAGAATTGCAGGAAATAAGCGTTTACAACTCTCTGCCAACAAGAGGGGTGTGAACACTTGGTGTCATGAACAATGCTTGTGTCATTGTGAGATGTTCTCCAACGCTGGAAGGGGGCCTGAGTGAAAACGTTTGGGAACCTCTGGTATAGAGGGTAGTGTGCCATTGAGACTTGGACCTAGATATGGCAGTAATAACCAAGGCACCAGAGGCAGTCATCGTACAGTACTACAGGAATCCCTTTTCTTTCCCGTGAGATAGTTCCCTGTCTGAGGTCATCTAATAAACCAATACAACTTTTCGTCAGCTTTATGACGTGTGTAGAAAAATACAAAACAAAATCCCTCCACAGCTGTATGTGGTCTGACGGCCACAAGGTGGTGCTGTTGTGTCTGTTTTTAATAAGAGCAGCGGCAAGGCAACAGTCACATTTAACCCCCCCCCCCCTTCTCTCTTTAAGTCTTTATGCTTTGAAAGTGACAGGTCACTCGCAAGCAATGTCCAAATCAACAAAATCAAATGGAGACAGATCAACAGTTATTAAGATCAACAGTTATTTTTCCAAGATTGGCAATCTTCACATCCAATGTCCTGAATACTACACCAAATATGGCCGCCGGTCTGGTCCATGCCGTGACGTTGCTTAGAGTCTTGTTCACCAGCCGACCCTTTCGTCCTGCTATCCTGGCGCGTGAGGCTATAGTTCTTTGAGATTGTCCATTCTAGTCATTGCAATTGTACCGTCAAAGGCCTGGTCAGTGGAGGTGGGCGTTGAGGTCATACTTGTCACAGAACTTGTCAGTGAGGGGAATACAGGTGAGGTACTCACACCACTCACACTTGACTGGGTGTATGTAGAACAGTACAGCCAGTCCTGAGAAGAGACCCAGGAACACCAACAGGAACACACAGATCTGGACACGTTTACGGTACATGTCTGAACGGCCAAAACTGGAAATAATAAGGAGAATAAGATCATAAAATCAATATTAGTGTTTTATGTATTAAAGGGTATAGCATAACCTTGAGGCCATATTTAATTTCAATGTAATAATAAAATATATAAAAATATTACCCAAAGTAACTTAAAGTTCCAGTAAAACCTGATATATTCAGGTATATGAGGCCGCAAACCCAGAACCAACTGAGCCATTTAGATCTGAGCCACATTATTATTTTTTTTTAAGTAGTTCAAAGCGCTTTACATTACATACACAAAAAAATCCCCCAAATATTACTAAATCAAACCAGCTCTCACCTGATGTATGGCAGAAAGGTGAAGGAGAGGAAGAGTCCAGAGATGAATCCGGAGATGTGGGCAAAGTTGTCTATCCAGGGCAGCATGCCAAAGGAGAAGAGAAAGATGACGACACACAACAGCTTGGTGAAAGCCCTCCACGGACGCTCCAGGATCTGCCAGCTCTGGAACAGCTCAACAAACAGACAGGCCAGGATACCAAACTGAGAGCCAGCTGGACCCACCTGGGGACGAAGGGGGAGAGGGAGCAGGATAACAGAAAGAGAGACACACACACATTGTGTCATATTGGCAGTTAAATACTTGGCCTCCTGCCACCTAAGGGACAGCCAGTGGAATGACAACAAAACAAAATTACATTTGAGATTCTTGTTTATTATGGCTGCATTGCATCATAAACAAACAAATATCCCATAATTACACCAGTGATATCACTAGACCTATATGATCAGTGTATCTACAGTACTGTACCTCTGCTCTGTAGGGTAGGAAGATGGCGCTGGCCAGGTTGCCAGTGATGCCAGAGACGATGTAGATGATAGAAATCCTCAGCCAGCCGGCCAGCTTCTCTAAGTCCCTCAGGATGGTCATCTGGAAGAGCACCGACACCAGGCAGTGAAGGATCCTACAGGGATACAAATGAGCAAATAAATAAAGACATGGAGAGTCTCAGCAGGTTACAAACGACATTATTTTCCAATAGGGTCTGGCTCCAGCAGATGCATTTTCACGCCACAGACACTGTGAGACATACAACATGAGACAGGAGGTTGGTGCCAGAGACGATGGTGCGTTACCACCCCCAACAGCACGGGTGGTGAAATGACATGTATAATTAGAAGCTACCGAGCCTAGCTAGCGTGTACTCACTAGCTGCACAAGTAACAGTGGTTAACAGAGCTAGTGTGTCGACTGGTATGTGTGAAGCACACTAACGCCCTGGAACAAAGCTGACTCGCAATACACAAGACAAACAACCGTCTACAGGTTGCGCATTCACATAACATTTGAGACGCAAAAATACGATTTTCTGCCCAAATACAGTAGCTTTATTCATGATGTTTGACACATCATGCAGGACATTGTGCAGGACAAAGTTTAAACATATTGAACACAACTTGTCTAATACCATTTAATATTTTACATATATACAGTACCAGTCAAAAGTTTGGACACACCTACTCATTCAAGAGTTTTTCTTTATTTGTACTATTTTCTACATTGTAGAATAATAGTGAAGACATCAAACTATGAAATAACACATATGGAATCATGTAGTAACCAAACAAGTGTTAAACAAATCAAAATATATTTTAGATTTTAGATTCTTCAAAGTAGCCACCAATGACAGCTTTGCACACTCTTGCAATTCTCTCAACCAGCTTCACATGCTTTTCCAACAGTCTTGAAGGAGTTCCCACATATGCTGAGCACTTGTTGGTTGCTTTTCCTTCACTCAGCGGTCCAACTCATCCCAAACCATCTCAATTGGGTTGAGGTCAGGTGATTGTTGAGGCCAGGTCATCTGATGCAGCACTCCATCATTCTCCTTCTTGGTCAAATAGCCCTTACACAGCCTGGAGGTGTGTTGGGTAATTGTCCTGTAGAAAAACAAATGACAGTCCCACTAAGCACAAACCAGATGGGATGGCATATTGCAGCAGAATGCTGCGGTAGCCATGTTGGTTAAGTGTGCCTTGAATTAGAAATAAATCACTAACAGTGTCACCAGCAAAGCACCCCCACACCATCACACCTCCTCCTCCATGCTTCACGATTGGAACCACACATGCGGAGATCATCCGTTCACCTACTCTGCGTCTCACAAAGACACAGCGGTTGGAACCAAAAATCTCCAATTTGGATTCATCAGACCAAAGGACAGATTTCCATTGCTAATTTTTCTTGCCCCAAGCAAGTCTCTCCTTATTATTGGTGTCCTTTAGTAGTGGTTTCTTTGCAGCAATTCGACCATGAAGGCCTGATTCACACAGTCTCCTCTGAACAGTTGATGTTGTAGTACTTCCTGTAATACAGCCAACTTTCTAGCCCCGCCCACAACTTCCAGACTTGATAGCATTCCCAGAAAGCATTGATTATTGAGTCATTATTAGTTTTACACTTGAGACATCGACTCTGAAATGTGTGGATTTTATCTCTTGTATAATAAATGCTATACATTCGTTTATACTCGATTAAGCATACGTTTTCTGTCATTTCTTTAATTATGCTCCAACTTTCCCTCCATCTTGTCACAACATCAGTTCTTTTGAAAAAGAATTCTCAGATATTGTCATTTGGATATGCTCTACGCAAGGTTTTGTATATCTTCCCTATCAAATGAACATAAATTTCTGGCTCAAATAAGATTCCCACAATGTTGCTCTGATGTCTTAAAGATTTAAAACTGAAATTTTGTGATATGTAACTTTTAAGTTGGATGTATTTGAAACTTTCTACACTGGTCAGTCCAAAATGACTTCTTAATTCTGTCATGGAAATAAATGTATTTCCTGTTACCAAGTCACTTACGGATTCTATGCCTTTACTTTTTCATGTGGACCAATTTATCTGGTCATTTCTGAAAAGCTATCCAAGGATTGTACCATAGGGTTGTGTTTTTAGGGAGTGATATTGGTTTTTGTAGAATATGTGTTCTTAACTATGAAGTTGTTCATGTTCTTAGCTTAACCCTATAAAAATAGACACGTAAAAATATTCGAATGAATATTCTTTACAGAGAAACACTACTCACCCTGCATGGAGGAATAGAGAGAGCCAGAGTCTGTAGAATTGGTCTGGGATCTCAGGGTTGAGGAAAGGAAGCAGGCCACACACATCATCCATACAGGCCACCTGGGAGCAGAGAGTCGCGTCCTCGTGGAAGTAGCCCTTCATAAAGTCACAGTACTCTCTGGACGTGATCTCGCACCTGAATAGTGAACACACAAGACAAGCCATTACAACATCAACTACCTATATCTGTGAAGACTGAGGGAACTGAACAGCATAAAGTACAGGCTCCTCAGCAACACACTTTCAAAACATAGTTAACTGTTTCAATAAGTCATATAGCAGGGATCATGAACTAGATATTTTCTTGAGTGGATGCTCAGGAGGCCAGAACATAATTACAAATCATTTATAGACCGCAGATTGACCACAAGAAGCCAAAACAGATGACTAAAACATAATCACTATACAATCACATATACAGCTCTGGAAAAAATTATCCTCACAGTGGGTGCGAGACCTGGAGAGGCCTACAAGCCACAGTGTCTCGCACCTACTGTGAAATTTGGTGGAGGATCGGTGATGATCTGGGGGTTCTTCAGCAAGGCTGGAATCGGACAGATTTGTCTTTGTGAAGGACGCATGAATCAAGCCACGTACAATGTTGTCCTGGAAGAAAACTTTCTTCCTTCTGCTCTGACAATGTTCCCCAACTCTGAGGATTGTTTTTTCAAGCAGGACAATGCTCCATACCACACAGCCAGGTCAATCAAGGTGTGGATGGAGGACCACCAGATCAAGACCCTGTCATGGCCAGCCCAATCTCCAGACCTGAACCCCATTGAAAACCTCTGGAATGTGATTAAGAGGAAGATGGATGGTCACACGCCATCAAACAAAGCCGAGCTGCTTGAATGTTTGCGCCAGCAGTGGCATAAAGTCACCCAACATCAATGTGAAAGACTGGTGGAGAGCAAGCCAAGACACATGAAAGCTGGGATTGAAAATCAGGGTTATTCCACCAAATATTGATTTCTGAACTCTTCCTAAGTTAAAACATTAGTATTGTGTTGTTTAGAAATGAATACGAACATATTTATTTTGCATTATTCGAGGTCTGGCAACACCGCATATTTTTGGTTATTTTGACAGTTGTCATTTTCTGCAAATAAATGCTCTAAATTACAATATTTTTATTTGGAATTTGGGAGAAATATTGTCAGTAGTTTACAGAATAAAAACTTGTTTATTTTATTTTACCTAAACACATACGTATAAATAGTAAAATCAGAGAAACGGATACTTTTGCAGTGGTCTCTTAATTTTTTCTAGAGCTGTATCTTTATATTATGCGTAAAAATACTTTGGAATAGATTTCCAAAATGTTAATCACTTGGAGCTGATTTTCCAACCTTTCTCCAGTATTTTATGTCCAACAATATATGTATATTTTTAAATCAGAAAAATTGAGGGGCCAGTTGAGGAAACTCATATAGTATTCACCACTACCGTGCAGTTTGTGGAGGGTACTGTCTGTCCTCACCTCCCTTTGGTCCCAATGCAGCATGGCCGTCCGGTGATGGCACAGTCTACGTGGGGAGGTTAGTGTGGTTGCCTGGGTTGTACCTGGTACACACTGGCCACTTGGTGATGTCATCAGGCCACTCATGAGGCGACACAGAGGCTGGCTCCAGGCATATTCTGAAAAGAGAGGAACCGAGGAAAGAACATATAATGTATAGAGGGAAGAGGAGATAAAAAAAGAAGAGAGGGAGATGGATGAAGAGGAGAGAGAGGAGCAGTTTATTACCTGGGGTCCTGGTGGCAGACTGAGCCGTGCTGACGGACCTTCCCCTCCAGGAGAGGAGCACTGGGGTGATGAGGCCACTTCACCCACACTGCTAGAGTAGACTGGAGAGGGAGAACAGGGGAGAGAGAGACAGGGGTGAATTGCTGCAGATTGTAGGATATTAAATATAATATGACTGTAACAGTAGTGGAACACCAGGGTAACTCACCGAGCACTCCTCCTGTGAGGTCTGAAGACAGCCGGAGCGGTCATTCCTCACACAGCAGGCTGACTCCCGCTCTCTTCCTCTCTTCTCCTGGATCAGGTCATGGACCTGCTGGTCCTGACGCATGCAGGGGAGAACTTAGCCCCCAGGTGGATTAGCGCCTCCTGCAGGTCAGGGGAGGTGTACAGTCAGAACACAGACAAGGGGCTCTATTTTCGGCTGGCGCTACGGCAGCACAAGTGCCAAACGCAAGTTCGTTTTGACATTACAGCATGTAAAACAGATACTCCGGCATTTTGCACCACATGCGCAATGTTCATCAATTTACCTGTCTAATATCAATTTACCTGTCTCATATTTTACCTGTCTCATATCAATTTACCTGTCTAATATCAATTTACCTGTCTCATCAATTTACCTGTCTCATATCAATTTACCTGTCTAATATCAATTTACCTGTCTCATATCAATTTACCTGTCTAATATCAATTTATGTCTACAATTTACCTGTCTCATAAATTTACCTGTCTAATATTTTACCTGTCTCATATCAATTTACCTGTCTCATATCAATTTATCAATTTTTACCTGTCTCATATCAATTTACCTGTCTAATATCAATTTACCTGTCTCATATCAATTTACCTGTCTCATTTACCTGTCTAATATCAATTTACCTGTCTCATATCAATACCTGTCTAATATCAATTTACCTGTCTCATATCAATACCTCATATCAATTTACCTATCTCATATCAATTTACCTGTCTCATATCAATTTACCTGTCTCATATCAATTTACCTGTCTCATATCAGTCACGGACCAGGATGTCTTGCTCCCAGGCAGACTAAATAACTTTTTTGCCCGCTTTGAGGACAATACAGTGCCACTGACACGGCCTGCAACGAAAACATGCGGTCTCTCCTTCACTGCAGCCGAGGTGAGTAAGACATTTAAACGTGTTAACCCTCGCAAGGCTGCAGGCCCAGACGGCATCCCCAGCCGCGCCCTCAGAGCATGCGCAGACCAGCTGGCCGGTGTGTTTACGGACATATTCAATCAATCCCTATACCAGTCTGCTGTTCCCACATGCTTCAAGAGGGCCACCATTGTTCCTGTTCCCAAGAAAGCTAAGGTAACTGAGCTAAACGACTACCGCCCCGTAGCACTCACTTCCGTCATCATGAAGTGCTTTGAGAGACTAGTCAAGGACCATATCACCTGCACCCTACCGGACACCCTAGACCCACTCCAATTTGCTTACCGCCCAAATAGGTCCACAGACGATGCAATCTCAACCACACTGCACACTGCCCTAACCCACCTGGACAAGAGGAATACCTATGTGAGAATGCTGTTCATCGACTACAGCTCGGCATTCAACACCATAGTACCCTCCAAGCTCGTCATCAAGCTCGAGACCCTGGGTCTCGACCCCGCCCTGTGCAACTGGGTACTGGACTTCCTGACGGGCCGCCCCAGGTGGTGAGGGTAGGCAACAACATCTCCTCCCCGCTGATCCTCAACACGGGGCCCCACAAGGGTGCGTTCTGAGCCCTCTCCTGTACTCCCTGTTCACCCACGACTGCGTGGCCACGCACGCCTCCAACTCAATCATCAAGTTTGCGGACGACACAACAGTGGTAGGCTTGATTACCAACAACGATGAGACGGCCTACAGGGAGGAGGTGAGGGCCCTCGGAGTGTGGTGTCAGGAAAATAACCTCACACTCAACGTCAACAAAACTAAGGAGATGATTGTGGACTTCAGGAAACAGCAGAGGGAACACCCCCTATCCACATCGATGGAACAGTAGTGGAGAGGGTAGCAAGTTTTAAGTTCCTCGGCATACACATCACAGACAAACTGAATTGGTCCACTCACACTGACAGCGTCGTGAAGAAGGCGCAGCAGTGCCTCTTCAACCTCAGGAGGCTGAAGAAATTCGGCTTGTCACCAAAAGCACTCACAAACTTCTACAGATGCACAATCGAGAGCATCCTGGCGGGCTGTATCACCGCCAGGTACGGCAACTGCTCCGCCCTCAACCGTAAGGCTCTCCAGAGGGTAGTGAGGTCTGCACAATGCATCACCGGGGCAAACTACCTGCCCTCCAAGACACCTACACCACCCGATGTTACAGGAAGGCCATAAAGATCATCAAGGACATCAACCACCCGAACCACTGCCTGTTCACCCTGCTATCATCCAGAAGGCGAGGTCAGTACAGGTGCATCAAAACTGGGACCGAAAGACTGAAAAACAGCTTCTATCTCAAGGCCATCAGACTGTTAAACAGCCACCACTAACATTGAGTGGCTGCTGCCAACACACTGTCATTGACACTGACCCAACTCCAGCCACTTTAATAATGGGAATTGATGGGAAATGATGTAAATATATCACTAGCCACTTTAAACAATGCTACCTTATATAATGTTACTTACCCTACATTATTCATCTCATATGCATACGTATATACTGTACTCTACATCATCGACTGCATCCTTGTATCACTAGCCACTTTAACTATGCCACTTTGTTTACTTTGTCTACATACTCATCTCATATGTATATACTGTACTCGATACCATCTACCGTATGCTGCTCTGTACCATCACTCATTCATATATCCTTATGTACATATTCTTTATCCCCTTACACTGTGTATAAGACAGTAGTTTTGGAATTGTTAGTTAGATTACTTGTTGGTTATCACTGCATTGTCGGAACTAGAAGCACAAGCATTTCGCTACACTCGCATTAACATCTGCTAACCATGTGTATGTGACAAATAACATTTGATTTGATTTGATTTGATTGATCAATTTACCTGTCTCATATCACTTTACCTGTCTAATATCATTTTACCTGTCTAATATCAATTTACCTATCTAATATCAATTTACCTGTCTAATATCAATTTACCTGTCTAATATCATTTTACCTGTCTAATATCAATTTACCTGTCTAATATCAATTTACCTATCTAATATCAATTTACCTATCTAATATCAGCTAGCTTGCGCTGAGGTAGCAATATTTGTGTTATGTCCTTGAAAACAAGCGCAAAAGCAGGGGTTGGAATCAGTTCAGGGAACAAAAGTGATCTATACTTTTCCGGGAAACAGAACCATTATTTTAAAAGCATGGGAACCGGTTAATAACATTATTTAACGTTGCAGGCATTTTTTGTCCCACAAAAAGCGCAACAAAACAGCTATGCAAAGCCCTCCCTCTGTCTCTCAGAAACTTCTTCCAGTGTCTGCCTGCCAGCAGAACATCTTTGTCAGAGTGCGTGCGTGTTTAGGCTATCTGCCCCTCCCCTCTGAAGCATAGGCTCCTGTAGCCTACTGACATTACAAGCATGATTCAGAATTCTGGTGCCGGTCTGCACACACAAGCTTGTTAGGTCCAACATTAAGCCATTTCTCTGAAGATCAAAGACATTCAACGTTCCTCCATAGAAGCTGCACCTCCGTAGGTATAATTCTGTGGGCCTAATTCAGATAATGCATGTCAAAACAAGATCCCCAGTGCTTTAAGCCAAACGTCATTCTCCACCCTCTCTTGCTCTCTCCCCACCCGTAAAATTTTAGTCGCATCTCATGCCCTACATTTTTCTTTCCATCACACATGTAACTATAGACTGCCTGCTCCATAGCAAGCTGCTCTATCCGCACTGATTGGTGAAGTAAATCTGGTCGGAACAGTGGAACGAACCCCCAGAAAATAATGGTTCTGTTCAAAAAGTATTTTGGTTCCAACCCCTGGAGCGCATATCGAGAGATGTATGACCAACGAAAAGCAGGTATTAGCGGTAACATGGTTGGTAATGGCATGGATTTTGTGAGCGAAAGCGCAGCCCATCCAGCTGTGACACACAGTTCCCTTATGCTCATGGAACAAGAACGGAGATGTGCTTTTTGTGCCGGAAACCCTTTGTATTAATAAACATCTTAATCACCAAAGTTTTATTAAAAGATGAAGTTTGGGAGCAGCATAACAGAGAGTTATGCTACCAGCGCTATGACTTACCATCGGGTACGGTTTGTTCAAATACAACACAGCGTCTCATAGCTGATATATCGGTTTAAATGATCAAATGAAGTCCGTTAGCCTAAAAATAAAGTTACACTTACAGAATTTGGTCCCACCCAGAAGTTTTCTTGTTGCACAAACTTGACATTTTCATAAACACCTTTATTTCTCAATACCTAAAGAGAGACAGGGGAGAAGCCAGACGTCTTTACGAAGTGACATGCAAAGACATAACACATTGACGCAACGGATCACGCATCACATTGTAGCAAAGACTATACAACCATCACTGTAACATTCATAACGCAAACTACGTTATATAACAGTCACTGTACTGACCGAGTCGACGGTCTCATGCTGGGAGAAGCCCACAGGGGCGATGCCGTAGAGACAAACAGTCAGGATAGTGATTAACAGGTGGACAAATGTGATCCAGTAGGTAAAGAAAGGCCTGCGCACACACACACAAACACACACAGAGAGAGACACAGACACACACACAATATCAATACGATATATCACATAGTACAGCAGCTTGCCTCGTCTGTTAGAAAAACTATCTCAGTATGTCAGTGTGGACCTCACATGGACAACAGCTGCATCCACTAGGATAGGAGTTAGTAATGTATGACAACAACTGTGTAAACCATTGTTTCCCACATGGTGTGCTGGGACTCGACCATCTGTTACTGAGTCACACAGTCCTGGTTTGTTTATTAATCTAGAGGCCACGCCAGTCACAGAAATTAGGTGCTTTCTATTATCCGTGATGACTCATACTGTATCTTATCTGGGGCAACCTCAGACACAGCTCCGACCTCCACTACAGATGTGACTGAGCTCTTCTCCTGTAGTGTGATTAAATCTTAGACATGTTTGATGTTACAGTGCGACTATGTGACCATGCCAGAGTTGAAGTCAAATGCATAGCAATGTAGCAAATTCAGAATTGCACATTGAAATGAAAGAATCTGAAAATCCTCATTGATAATAAAGTGTACCTATGGTCGTCCATGTCCTCTATCTGCTGCTGAACGAAGCTGTCGATGCGTTTGCGGTAGGTTCTGTTAGTGAGCCGTCCCACCATCCCTAGGCCGTAGGGCCTCTTCTCCCTGGCGAAGAGCTTCTTGACGGGCACTGTGATCCGTTGGCCCCGTCGCTGCCCACTCACACTCACCACCTCCTGGCGCAGACGCACCTTGGGCTGGACCTGAGACAGTCCAGGTTCTTTACCTTTACGCCAGCCCCGCTCCAGGGGCCTGTGGAGTGGAGTGGAGTGGGAGCGAGCGAGCGAGAGAGAGAGAGAGCGAGAGAGAGAGAGAGACAGAGAGCGAGAGAGACGGAGAGTGAGAGAGGGAGAGCGAGAGAGAGAGACGGAGAGCGAGAGAGAGAGAGACGGAGAGAGAGAGACGGAGAGCGAGAGAGAGAGACGGAGGGCGAGAGACGGAGAGCGAGAGAGAGAGAGACGGAGAGCGAGAGACGGAGAGAGAGAGAGAGAGAGAGACGGAGGGCGAGAGACGGAGAGCGAGAGAGAGAGAGAGAGGAGAGACGGAGAGCAAGAGACGGAGAGGGAGAGGAGGGAGAGACGGAGAGCGAGAGACGGAGAGCAAGAGAAGCGAGAGAGGGAGAGTCGGAGAGCGAGAGAGAGAGGGAGAGACGGAGAGCGAGAGAGGGAGAGACAGAGACGGAGCGAGAGAGAGAGAGGGAGAGACGGAGAGGGAGAGACGGAGAGCGAGAGACGGAGAGGGAGAGACGGAGAGCGAGAGGAGAGAGAGACGGAGAGCGAGAGAGAGAGAGAGACGGAGCGAGAGAGAGGAGAGACGAGAGCGAGAGAGAGAGGGAGAGACGGAGAGCGAGAGAGAGAGAGACGGAGAGCGAGAGAGAGAGAGGGAGAGACGGAGAGAGAGAGAGAGGGAGACGGAGAGCGGAGAGAGGAGAGCGAGAGAGGAGAGGGAGAGACGAGAGCGAGAGACGGAGAGCGAGAGAGGAGAGAGACGGAGAGCGAGAGAGAGAGAGGGAGAGACGGAGAGGGAGAGACGGAGAGAGAGATGGAGAGGGACGGAGAGCGAGAGAGAGAGAGGAGAGACAGGAGAGAGAGACGAGAGAGAGAAGGAGAGCGAGAGAGAGAGAGACGGAGAGCGAGAGAAGAGCGAGAGAGAGAGAGAGAGGAGAGACGGAGAGCGAGAGAGAGAGAGACGGAGAGCGGAGAGAGACGGAGAGCGAGAGAGAGAGAGGAGAGACGGAGAGCGAGAGAGAGAGAGACGGAGAGCGAGAGAGAGAGAGGAGAGACGGAGAGAGAGAGAGAGACGGAGAGCGAGAGAGAGAGAGGAGAGACGGAGAGCGGAGAGCGAGAGAGAGAGGGAGAGACGGAGAGCGAGAGAGCGAGAGAGAGAGACGGAGAGCGAGAGAGAGAGACGGAGAGCGAGAGAGAGAGAGGAGACGGAGAGCGGAGAGGAGAGAGAGATGGAGAGGGAGAGACGGAGAGCGAGAGAGAGAGAGACGGAGAGCGAGAGACGGAGAGAGAGAGAGACGGAGAGCGAGAGACGGAGAGAGAGCGGAGAGACGGAGAGCGAGAGAGAAGAGGGAGAGACAGAGAGAGCGAGAGACGGAGAGCGAGAGACGGAGAGCAGAGAGAGAGAGGAGAGACGGAGAGCGAGAGAGGGAGAGGAGACGGAGAGCGAGAGAGAGAGACGGAGAGCGAGAGACGGAGAGAGAGAGACGAGAGAGAGACGGAGAGCGAGAGACGGAGAGGGAGAGACGGAGAGCGAGAGACGGAGCGAGAGAGAGGGAGAGGAGGAGAGCGAAGAGACGGAGAGAGAGAGACGGAGAGCGAGAGAGAGAGACGGAGAGGGAGAGACGGAGAGCGAGAGACGGAGAGAGAGAGACGGAGAGGGAGAGAGACGAGAGAGAGAGAGAGAGACGGAGAGCGAGAGAGACGAGAGAAAAGAGGGAGACGGAGAGAGACGGAGAGAGAGAGAGAGAGACGGAGAGCGAGAGAGCGAGAGAGAGAGCGGAGCGAGAGACGGAGAGCGAGAGACGGAGAGCGAGAGAGAGAGACGGAGAGCGAGAGAGAGAGAGGAAAAGACGGAGAGCGAGAGAGAGCGAGAGGGAGAGACGGAGAGCGAGAGACGAGAGGGAGAGACGGAGAGAGACGGAGAGAGAGAGACGGAGAGCGAGAGACAGAGAGCAAGAGAGAGGGAGAGACGGAGAGCGAGAGAGAGAGGAGAGACGGAGAGCGAGAGAGAGACGGAGCGAGAGACGGAGAGAGAGAGAGACGGAGAGCGAAAGAGAGAGAGACGGAGAGGGAGAGACGGAGAGCGAGAGACGGAGAGCGAGAGAGACGGAGAGCGAGAGACAGAGCGAGAGGAGAGACGACGGAGAGCGAGAGAGAGAGACGGAGGGAGAGAGAGAGACGGAGAGCGAAAGACGGAGAGGGAGAGACGGAGAGCGAGAGAGGAGAGAGAGACGGAGAGCGAGAGAGAGCGAGAGAGACGGAGAGCGAGAGAGAGAGAGAGGGAGAGACGGAGGGCGAGAGACGGAGAGCGAGAGAGAGAGCGAGAGACGGAGAGAGAGTGAGAGGAGAGCGTGAGAGAGAGACGGAGAGGGAGAGACATAGAGCGAGAGACGGAGAGCGAGAGACGGAGAGCGAGAGACGGAGAGCGAGAGACGGAGAGCGAGAGAGAGAGACGGAGAGCGAGAGAGAGAGAGAGACGGAGAGCGAGAGAGAGAGGAGAGCGAGAGACGGAGAGCGAGAGACGGAGAGCGAGAGAGAGAGAGACGGAGAGCGAGAGACGGAGAGCGAGAGACGGAGGGCGAGACAGAGAGAGAGATGTGTGTTAAGTGAAACTGGCTACAGTAGCAGTAACAACTTGAATGTGTGATGTCTGTGTGTTCCACTCACAGCATCAGGTGACTCCTCTCCAGTTCGTTCTTGTCCAAGGCGCCACCTGTGAGGTCACTCTCATCCGCTGCTGTGTTAGACTCCTCCTCTTTAATGGCGGCCTCAGATGGAGAATCAAACACATCGTCTGCATAGGTAGACAGCTCCTCATCTCCTCTCCTCAGTCCATCCTGCATGGAGGAGGAGAAGGAGGAGAAGTAGCAGGAGCAGGAGGAGCAGGAGGAGGAGGAGAAGGAAAAGAGATGAAGAGGGACAGGAGGAACTGTGCGAGTATGCTATCTGTGCGTGATTGTGTGATGGGATGTGTGTGTGTTACTCACTCTAGCAAAGAAGGAGGTGTCCAGCTCGTCAGGGAAGTCCACTGTGTCGTCCTCCAGGAAACTCACTGGCATGAAGCTCCGCCTGCGACACCGCCGGGCAGCGCCCTCCCTCTCCCTCACCGTACGGCCCTGACACACACCATCATCATCGTCATCATCATCACTGTCATCATCCTCACTGTCATCATCATCACGTTGTCATCATCATCACCTTAGTTGTAACTGCTAATAAATACTCTCTGATGCACATTTATTGCATGATATTACATTACTGTTGTGTGTGACAATGAGACCATGACGGGTCAATTCCATTTAAATTCCGCCAGTTCAAGAAGGGAATTAAATTTCAAATAGAAATGGAATTGACCCCAACCCGGGATCAAAAACACATCCGGTAAACAGCATCCCCAAAGCCCCAGACCAGTGTCCTCTCTGACTCCTGACAACCATCTGTGGCCAGTGGCCATGATGATTATGATGCTTTGACCTCTTGAGGCGGGATTAGCCCTGCAGCGTTCAATGTTTCAGTTCCAGAATACACAGTATTCTACTGGCTAACAGAACAGACACACAGCTGAGCATTCTGACTGGAGGCCGGGACTGACAGCAGTGTTATCCTAATGCCATCTGTTAATGTATGTGTCCCAAATGGCACCCTATTCCCTATTTAGTGCGCAACTTTCAACCAAGGTACCCTATTCCCTATTTAGTGCCAGGGCCCTGGTCAAAAGTAGTGCACTAAATCATAGGGAATAGGGTGCCATTTGGGATGCAAACATTGCCTCCCTCCCCAGCCTAGTCATCTACCTGTGTCCCCCACCACCCTTGCCTGACACCACAGGACAGGAGAGAGGAACAGCCTCTGTACTGTTACACCAAAGCCTAATCCTACAATACAAGCCTGAGCTCAACTTTTACATAACACTGACATTGGTAATCGTCCTATATGATATAAACATACACATACTCTGTGTGTTTGTGCTTGTGTGTGTGTGCACGTGTGCGTTTGTGTGTCCATAAGCAGGCTACAGTAAACTGGGGTTGTGTGATTAAGTCTCTCAATAACCATTTTGGGCAAAGAGATCAATGCCTAGAACAAACAACGCAATCCAGTAGGGTTATGCTGTGTTTAGTTGCGTTTTATTGTGCCACCTTTAACAAAGACACAGAGCAGAAACTGTTCAATGACCAGAGTCATATCAGACAGTCATATCAGACAGGCAGCATCTAAGAGGTACTGACACTACAGAGACTAAGGTGTTTGCATACTTGGCTTGAGATAGTAAATATGAGTCAAGGTGACTCCCAATGATGCATTTAGTTAGATCAAAGCAGTGTCTGTTACTAGAACTGTTTTATCTCAGCTGCTGGAGTATCGGGGATGATTCATCAACAGAACAGTGGTAAACATGCGGGAAACACACACACACACACACACACACACACACACACGCACTGATCCTCATGCACACACACACACACACACACACACACACACTCTGATCCTCATGCACACACACACAAACAAACACGCCTCATGCACACGCGCACACGCACACACACACACTCTGATCCTCATGCACACACAAACAAACACACACACACACACACACTCTGATCCTCACTGTTGACAATGTCTTTGTGACACACACCTTAACCAGCGCTGCGGCGGCCTTGAAGCTCATGACGGCGACCGACTCTCGCTTGCGTCGCCGCGGTAACCTGTTGAGTGCGGAGCGCGAGCTGGAAAAGGAGCAGAGAGAGGCGGCACCAGGGGTGATGGGGGTCTGGGGTACGCTGTAACCATCTACCTCCTCCACCATGCGGAATGCACGGCCCCGCGCCAGGGGGTCCACAATCTACACACACAGAGGCAGACACTGTAATGTCCCATGGGATTGTAAACACCACGGAGCCAAGAATATCCTTTTAGGTTATTTGGTAACTTGAATAGTTACAACAATGAGGCTCTGCTAAGAGGCTACATGACAGGTCAAGTTCACGGTCATATCAATACACAGGTTACCATAGTGATGGACCTCTAATAGTTGCATTACTCCATGAATTAATACGCTCATCAGCTTACATCACAGAAACAAAAACCACAAACAAGCAAAATGTCAATTCTGATATCTATTTTGAATTGTATTGAATAACATCATTGTTCCCAAGGGAGAGACATAGGATTGATATTGGGTAAAGAAACACAACACATGACATATGCACAGATGTATGGCAAGAGACAGAGAAAGAGAGAGATATACAGAGAGTCTAGGAATGTATAGTATGTCTGTGGGCGGCTCTGCCCTACCCGCTGCATGGCATAGGGGTGGTGGGGGTGGTGGTGGTGTGGGGGGAGGTAGAGGGGTGGTGGGGTCTCAGTGCTGGTCAGAGACAGGTTGTCCTGGCTGGACAGCTCCATCTCCCTCATCACCTGGGCCTTGAGACGGCCGTAGCGCAGGTTGCAGTGCTGCAGGCTCTTCCTCCTCCATCGCTGGGTGCTGTCGTTTTCCTTACTGACCCCGAACCAGTCTGCCGTGCCCCTGAGAGGACAGAGACTGAGATTAGGTCAGGGTGAATCTCAGTTCACTATTGTACCTGGTAGTAATAGTTGGTAGAAAAAGTTCCAATTTAATTCAAAGAGAAATGGCACGAAACAAACACTCAGTCTACGAGGCAGTATTCGGGTTGAGCGTGGGCTCTTTTCTTTGCAGAGAGTGCACAGAAAAGACAGAAACAGATGACAATGACATAGATTAAACAGCCCAGGCAACGTAGTGGGTTTGTAGTTTATTTACATATGGAGTGTGGCCATTTGATGTCACCATGTGAGTGTGTTTCCCTACTCCTCTCTCCTCAGCTCCACCATTTCAAACCCTACCCCAGTGTAAAGCCTGAGATATTTGGAGCGACTGACCGGGCCAGGGCATTAGTGTTTTGCGTCACCACTCAGTCAAACAATGACAGAGCACAGCAGGATTACATCACTTCCACTCACACAGAGTGGAAGTCAACTCCAGCTGCAAAATAGGTGCCTTACAGTACCAATGACATGCCACTTACACAAAAACATGCTCAGACACACAAAATACAGCCCCAATGCATGCACACACACGCATGTACGCAAACACACACACACACACACACACACACACACACACACACACACACACACACACACACACACACACACACACACACACACACACACACACACACACACACACACACACACATCAAACCCAGTGACAAAAAGGACCTGGGAGAATAAAGTCTACAGATAAGCCCTCTTTCCTCTTTTAGTGGATATATGTATTAGTAGTGTCTGTATTAGTAGTGTCTGTATTAGTAGTGTCTGTATTAGTGTGTGTCTGTATTAGTGTGTGTCTGTATTAGTGTGAGTGTCTGTATTAGTAGTGTCTGTATTAGTGTGTGTCTGTATTAGTGTGAGTGTCTGTATTAGTAGTGTCTGCATTAGTGTGAGTGACTGTATTAGTGTGAGTGTCTGTATTAGTGTGAGTTTCTGTATTAGTAGTGTCTGTATTAGTGTGAGTGTCTGTATTAGTGTGAGTGTCTGTATTAGTATTGTCTGTATTGGTGTGAGTGTCTGTATTAGTAGTGTTTGTATTAGGAGTGTCTGTATTAGTAGTGTCTGTATTAGTGTGAGTGTCTGTATTAGTGTGAGTGTCTGTATTAGTGTGAGTGTCTGTATTAGTAGTGTCTGTATTAGGAGTGTCTGTATTAGTAGTGTCTGTATTAGTGTGAGTGTGTGTGTGTGTGTGCGTGTGTGTGTGCGTGTGTGAGTGTCTGTATTAGTATTAGTGTGTGTGTGTGTCTGTATTAGTATTAGTGTGTGTGTGTGTGTCTGTATTAGTATTAGTGTGTGTGTGTGTCTGTATGAGTGTGTGTGTGTGTGTGTGTGTGTGTGTGTGTGTGTGTGTGTGTGTGTGTGTGTGTGTGTGTGTGTGTGTGTGTGTGTGTGTGTGTGTGTGTGTGTGTGTGTGTGTGCGTGTGTATTAGCATTAGTGTGTGAGTGTGTGTATGCATTAGTATTAGTGTGTGTCTGTATTAGTAGTGTCTGTATTAGTGTGAGTATCTGTATTAGTGTGAGTGTCTGTATTAGTGTGAGTGTCTGTATTACAGTTTTTACAATCACTTTGGCACTCATTTCAGAACCTGATGTCATTCTTCAAAACTCACAACCAATGATCAAAATGCACATTTTTCAAAACTCTTAACACTTCTTCCAATTGCTTGGATACAATACACATAAAGCTAAGATTATTTGTTCATTGAACTAAAATCACCTGTTCAAAATGACACAACTTAACATCAAAGTATTACCATTTCAAAATGCAATTCACACATTACATCTGAGATGAATGTCTATTCATTTTATTACAATGATCTAACTATCAATTGATACAACTGCTCAAAATGATAAGTAACTGTTGCATTACTCTTAATGCAGTTTTATGGAAACTGACAAACAATATTCCATGTTTAGATCATGAAAGTTTCAGGATAACGAGATCCATTGACATCAATTACCGTGGAACATGAACCAATTGGACCACATTATCTATGGATGTAATATTTCATCATCATTCTTTATCAGACACTGTTTCTATGGTCTCATGTACCACTTTTCCAGACCATGTTTTCAGATTTGACATTACTGTACACTCACCGGAATCTTTATTAGGTACACCTATCTTGTACTGTGTAGGACCCCCTTTTGCCTCCACAACACCCTGAATTATGTGTGAAGAGATGCCATTCTGCACACCACTGTTTTAAACAGCTGTTATTTGAGCATTTGTGGCCTTTCTGTTAGCTTGAATGAGTCTGGACATTTTCCTCTGACCCCTCTCATTAACAAAGTGTTTTTGCCCACAGAAATGCCGCCCACTGAATGTGTTTTGTTTATCGCACCATTCTCTGTAAACTCTAGAGATTGTAGTGCGTAAAAATCCCAGGAGGGCAGCTGTTTCTGAGATGCTGGAATCACAATGTTTGGCATCAACAATCATACCACGGTCAAAGTTGCTTAGATTACTCATCTTGCCTGTTCTAATGTTTGGTCAAACAACATCTGAAGCTCTTCTACTCTATATACTCTATATATTGAGTTGCAGGCAGCCACATGATTCGCTGTTCGGATGTAACTGTCCTTGATGAACTAAATCAGGTCTGTAGAGCTGATGGTATGACCTATGTCATTGTGTGGGATAATGTCAGGTTCCACCATGCTCAAATGGTGCAAGCATGGTTTCAGGCCCAACCCCAATTTACCACCCTGTACTTACCCCCATACTCTCCTTTCCTTAACCCGATTGAGGAATTTTTCTCCACATGGAGGTGGAAGGTACAGTGGGGCAAAAAAGTATTTAGTCAGCCACCAATTGTGCAAGTTCTCCCACTTAAAAAAATGAGAGAGGCCTGTAATTTTCATCATAGGTACACTTCAACTATGACACACAAAATGAGGGGAGATTTTTAATGAATTTATATGCAAATTATGGTGGAAAATAAGTATTTGGTCACCTACAAACAAGCAAGATTTCTGGCTCTCACAGACCTGTAACTTCTTCTTTAAGAGGCTCCTCTGTCCTCCATTTGTTACCTGTATTAATGGCACCTGTTTGAACTTGTTATCAGTATAAAAGACACATGTCCACAACCTCAAACAGTCACACTCCAAACTCCACTATGGCCAAGACCAAAGAGCTGTCAAAGGACACCAGAAACAAACTTGTAGACCTGCACCAGGCTGGGAAGACTGAATCTGCAATAGGTAAGCAGCTTGGTTTGAAGAAATCAACTGTGGGAGCAATTATTAGGAAATGGAAGACATACAAGTCCACTGATAATCTCCCTCGATCTGGAGCTACACGCAAGATCTCACCCCGTTGTCACGTTCTTTCAAAATCGAACCCAGAAGCAGACCAGGACAAGGAGAGTAGGAAGAAGGTGAGTATTTATTTACAAGTGAATGTGAATGGGTAGATATATCCAGGTGGCGTAGCGGGCAGCGGTGGTGAGTTGATGGGAGTAAATAGGTGGATCCAATGGGGTAGCGGAATCCTCCGATGACCAGGCGGGAATGGGGTAAATGATCCGGGTGAGTAACTGAAGACAGAACAAACGGAGGTAAGTTTAAGGCAAGCAATACGTAAAAAACAACAAAACAAATTCTATCCAACTTGAGGCTGATACTATGGCACAACATACTGTTCATGGCTAACGATCCGGCAGGGAATGGATGTCAGGTCGGGCTTATGAAGAGGAGATATGATGATCAGGACCAGGTGTGCAGATAGCTGATGGGATAGAGGTGTGGGTAATCAGAACTCCCAACTGGCTACATTGCCCGGCAACCAGACAGGGTGCGTTCCAGGACGCCGGAAAAACACTCCAGGACAGAACACAGGCAAAAAACTGACTCAGGAAATGGGATTCGTGACAGTAGCCCCCTCCGGCGAAAGCCACCGGGCGGACTACCCGGAGCGCCAGGGTGGAGCGGTGAAAGTCACGAAGCAGGTCATCGTCAAGGATCTGACGCCGAGGAATCCAACTCTTCTCCTCAGGACCATATCCTTCCCAATCCACTAAATACTGGAACCCTCGACCCCGCCGTCTGGAGTCCATGATGCGGCGCACCGTGTAGACAGGACCACCTCCGATCATCCGAGGAGGAGGACGACGAGGAGGAGGGCAACAGAGGACTGAGGAGAACCGGCTTGAGGCAGGAGACATGAAAGGTGGGATGTACTCTTAGTGTAGCAAGCAACTTGAGTCGGACCACAACAGGATTAATGATCTTATCCACTACAAACGGACCAATGAACTTCGGTGACAGTTTCCTCGACTCAGTCCGTAGAGGAAGATCCCGTGTAGCCAACCAAACCCTATCTCCGATGGTATAGCGGGAGCAGGAATACGGCGACGATTCGCCTGTATCTGATACCGGTCAGAAACTCTAAGGAGGACCTTCCTGGCCCGATGCCAGGTCCGGTGGCAACGACGAATGTGGGCCTGGACAGAAGGAACCGAAAGATCCCTCTCCTGAGAAGGAAACAAGGGAGGTTGGTATCCGTACAGGCATTGGAAGGGGACATCCCAGTGGCAGATGAAGGAAGGGTATTATGGGCATACTCTACCCAGGGTAATTGAGATGACCAAGAGGTGGGATCAGAGGAGACAAGACAACGCAGCGTGGACTCCATCTTCTGGTTGGCTCTCTCCGCCTGACCATTAGATTGTGGGTGAAATCCAGAAGTGAGACTGACTGTAGCTCCAATGGCAAAACAGAAGGATCTCCAGACAGCAGAGGTAAACTGAGGACCACGGTCAGAAACAATGTCACTGGGCAATCCGTGGACCCTGAAAACCTCCCTAACCAGGATCTCGGACGTCTCCGTGGCAGATGGAAGCTTGGAGAGAGGGACAAAATGAGCAAACTTGCTGAATCTGTCCACAATGGTCAGAATGACCGTGTTCCCAACAGAAGGGGGCAATCCCGTGACAAAATCCAGGGCCAGATGCGACCAAGGTCGCCGAGGAATAGGTAGGGGGTGAAGAAGCCCAGAGCTGGGCCGATTGGTACTTTTGTTCTGAGCACAAACAGGACATGCGGCAACAAACCTCCGGGTATCTTCTCCCATGGCAGGCCACCAAAATCATCTGCGCAGTAGCGCCATAGTCCGAGCAACACCAGGGTGACAAGCTATCTTGCTGGCGTGGGACCACTGAAGAACAGCAGAACGGACCGACTCAGGCACGAACAACCGACCGGGTGGACCGTTACCGGGGACGGGCTGTGTCCGAAGGGCCGCCATCACATCCTCCTCAATCTTCCATGTAACGGCTCCAACTACAAGGTTCTGGGGAAGAATTGTCTCAGTCTTGGCCCCACTCTCATCCGTCTTGGAGAACATCCGGGACAAGGCGTCCGCTTTGCCGTTCTTCGACCCAGGTCGGAACGTCAGGGAAAAATTGAAGCGTCCAAAAAACAAAGCCCACCTGGCCTGACGGGAGTTGAGACGTTTAGCCGATTGCACGTAAGTCAGATTCTTGTGGTCAGTCCAGACCACAAACGGTTGCTCCGCTCCCTCCAACCAGTGACGCCACTCCTCCAAGGCAAGCTTCACAGCGAGAAGCTCCCGGTTACCCACATCGTAGTTTCTCTCAGCTGATGAAAGACGACAAGAGTAGAAGGCGCAGGGATGGAGTTTACCATCAGTGGAGCTACGCTGGGACAGGATGGCGCCCACACCCACATCAGACGCGTCCACCTCAACAACAAACTGACGGGAAGTGTCAGGTTGAGAGAGAATCGGCGCGTTGGTGAATCGGCTCTTCAAGTTCAGAAATGCTCGGTCTGCCTCAGGAGTCCAACAGAAAATTCTGGTGCAAGACGTCAGAGCAGTTAAAGAGGCGGCCACCCGGCTGTAATCACGGATAAACCTCAGATAGAAGTTCGCAAATCCCAGGAATCTCTGGAGCTGCAATCTCGTACCGAGCCGGGCCCAATCCCGAACCGCCCGAACCTTCTCTTGGTCCATCTTGATCTCACCCCTGGAGATGATGTACCCGAGGAAGGATGTAGTGTGGGCGTGAAAATCACACTTCTCTGCCTTCACAAACAGACGGTTCTCCAATAACCGCTGCAGGACCTGCTTAACATGCTGGATGTGGCTGGAAAGCTCCTTGGAGAAAAGCAGGATGTCATCCAGGTAAACGAACACAAACAGACCGATCATATCCCTCAGCACGTCATTCACCAAACCTTGGAACACTGCTGGAGCGTTGGAATGTCCAAACGGCATCACCTGGTATTCAAACTGTCCCATAGGTGTATTGAATCCAGTCAACCACTCGTCCCCCTCTTTGATCCGAACCAGATGATACGCATTGCGTAGATCAAGCTTCGTAAACACAGTTGCACCCTGTAAAGAATCGAAAGCGGAGCTCATCAAGGGCAAGGGGTACTTGTTCTTGACCGTAATATCATTCAACCCCCGATAATCAATACACGGTCGAAGAGAGCCATCTTTCTTACTCACAAAAAAAAAATCCAGCTCCCAGGGGTGATGACGAGGGACGAATGAGACCTGCAGCAAGAGACTCCTTTATGTAGGTCTCCAGGGCTTCCCGCTCAGGTCGAGAAATACTGTATAACCGTCCCTTGGGAAAGGCAGCTCCAGGGAACAGCTTAATTGTACAATCATAAGGTCGGTGGGGAGGAAGTGACTGAGCTTTCTGCTTACTGAACACCTCACCCAACTCGTGATATGTTTCAGGAACCAGGGAC
Organism: Oncorhynchus keta; assembly: GCF_023373465.1. NCBI lineage: Eukaryota > Metazoa > Chordata > Actinopteri > Salmoniformes > Salmonidae > Oncorhynchus > Oncorhynchus keta. Next base: position 29,560,360 of record NC_068444.1, on the reverse strand, counting down.
AAATGAGGAGGAGCAGACTCACTAACCCGACTGGGGACAGCATGAGAACAGGCAGTCCTGAGGCAGTTAGCATGGCACTCAATGCTCCAACTAGTTACCTTACCAGTCACCCAATCGAACAAAGGATTGTGTTCTCTTAGCCAGGGGTATCCAAGAACCAGAGGAACATGGGGGGAAGGCAAAATGAAAAAAGAAATAACCTCTGAATGATTCCCCGACAACAACATCTTAACCAGTTCAGTCCTCATAGTGATCCGTGCCAGACTACTGCCGTTCAGAGTGGTTGCTTCAATGGCTTCCGGTAATTGCTCCTTGGAAAGCCCCAGCTGTTCCACTAAGTTGGCATCAATGAAGCTGTCATCGGCACCTGAATCGATGAAAGCGTTAATCGCTAAACTCTGATTCTTATTTATGAGGGTAGCAGGAAAACGAGGTCTGACAGGGCTCTTGAGAGGTTGAAACTGGCTCGCTAACAAACCTCCCAAACTTAACAAGCCGAGCAGTTTAACGGACGCTGAGGACAAACGGAGATGTAATGTCCCGAGCTACCACAGTAGAGGCAGCTGTTGGTCTCACGTCTACGTTGGCGCTCGTCCTTAGTTAACCCGTGCCGCCCCACTTGCATAGGTTCAGGATCTGGCGGCAGGACTCCTCCACTAATCCCGTGTGAGGGAAAATCAACCCGTTCTGGTCCACTTCCTGACCCGAATGGTAACCGAATCTCAGATTGATTAGATGGACCCCACTGCTTCTCCCTCCTTCTCTCTTGGACTCTATTATCTACCCAAATAGCTAAGGTGACCAAACTATCTAGGTCACTAGGCTCTGGATAGGAGATCAGCTCGTCCTTGAGTTGCTCCGACAACCCCTGGTAAAAAAAGCCGCTTGTAGTGACTCCTCATTCCAACCACTCTCCACAGATAATGTCCTGAACTCGATCATAAAGTCTGCCACACTGCGAGCTCCTTGGCGAAGAGTGAACAAACGTTTAGCTGCATCCTTACCTCGGACTGGATGGTCAAAAAGCTTTCTCATCTCTCCCGTGAACTCCTGGTATGAAGCCATGCAGGTCTCCTGTCGTTCCCAAAGGCTGAAGCCCATTCCAGAGCTCTTCCACGCAGCAGTTCAATAACAAAGGCTATCCTAGCCTTGTCAGTGGCGTAAGAATGGGACTGCAGATCAAACACTAACCCACACTGCATAAGAAACTAACGGCATCTTCCTAAATCCCCTTCATATTTATCAGGCGTCGGTACCTTGGGTTCACGGAAGGAAGCCGCACCAGACACGGCAGGTGAGATGGGTGAAACAGGTGGTGAATGAATCGCCGGCAAACTGAGCTGATCCTGGATTTGTGTCAAGCTAGCAGATAAGTTCTGGATTGAACCCGCTATCTCCTGTAGCGCTGTCTTGTGTTGTCCCAATATCTTCCCCTGCTGGGTAATGGCATGGCAAACGGAGTCCAGGTCCGCTGGATTCATCCTTGGCCGGATCGTTCTGTCACGTTCTTTCAAAATCGAACCCAGAAGCAGACCAGGACAAGGAGAGTAGGAAGAAGGTGAGTATTTATTTACAAGTGAATGTGAATGGGTAGATATATCCAGGTGGCGTAGTGGGCAGCGGTGGTGAGTTGATGGAAGTAAATAGGTGGATCCCATGGGGTAGCGGAATCCTCCGACGACTAGGCGGGAATGGGGTAAATGATCCGGGTGAGTAACTGAAGACAGAACAAACGGAGGTAAGTTTAAGGCAAGCAATACGTAAAAAACAACAAAACAAATTCTATCCAACTTGAGGCTGATACTATGGCACAACATACTGTTCATGGCTAACGATCCGGCAGGGAATGGATGTCAGGTCCGGGCTTATGAAGAGGAGAGATGATGATCAGGACCAGGTGTGCAGATAGCTGATGGGATACAGGTGCGGGTAATCAGAACTCCCAACTGGCTACATTGACCGGCAACCAGACAGGGTGCGTTCCAGGACGCCGGAAAAAACACTCCAGGACAGAACACAGGCAAAAAACAGACTCAGGAAACGGGATTCGTGACACCCGTGGGGTCAAAATGATCACAAGAATGGTGAGCAAAAATCCCAGAACCACACGGGGGGACCTAGTGAATGACCTGCAGAGAGCTGGGACCAAAGTAACAAAGCCTACCATCAGTAATACACTACCCCGCCAGGGACTCAAATCCTGCAGTGCCAGACGTGTCCCCCTGCTTAAGCCGTGAGATTCTGAGTGAAAACCTCCTTCCATCAGCAAGGGCTTTGAAGATGAAACGTGGCTGGGTCTTTCAGCATGACAATGATCCCAAACACACCGCCCGGGCAACAAAGGAGTGGCTTCGTAAGAAGCATTTCAAGGTCCTGGAGTGGCCTAGCCAGTCTCCAGATCTCAACCCCATAGAAAATCTTTGGAGGGAGTTGAAAGTCTGTGTTGCCCAGCAACAGCCTCAAAACATCACTGCTCTAGAGGAGATCTGCATGGAGGAATGGGCCAAAATACCAGCAACAGTGTGTGAAGACATACAGAAAACGTTTGACCTCTGTCATTGCCAACAAAGGGTATATAACAAAGTACTGAGATAAACTTTTGTTATTGACCAAATACTTATTTTCCACCATAATTTGCAAATCAATTTATTAAAAATCCTACAATGTGATTTTCTGGATTTCTTTTCTCATTTTGTCTGTCATAGTTGAAGTGTACCTATGATGACAATTACAAGCCTCTCTCATCTTTTTAAGTGGGAGAACTTGCACAATTGGTGGCTGACTAAATACTTTTTTTGCCCCACTGTATATGATAGGTGCCCTCACGAACAAGCCACCCTTCTCCAGGCCATGGATGATGCATGCAATGACATCACGGCAGACCAGTGTCAGGCCTGGATTCACCCGAAGATTCTTCCCAAGATGTTTGGCTAATGAAAACATCCATTGTAATGTGGATGAGAACCTGTGGCCAAATCCACAAGACAGAGTTGAGGGAAATATAGAAGTACAGTAATCAAACTTTTGTTTGTCTTTTTACAGTAAGCCAGGTGAGGAACACTGCAGTGATGTTTTACAGTAAGCCAGGTGAGGAACACTGCAGTTGACGTTTTACTGTAGTTTTTTTCTTTTTTTGTAGCTAATTATTTTTGCTTTGATTCAAAGAAACCTATGTTGTGATTTTATTGTATTTCATCAATGAATTTCATATTTTGTTCAATGATTCCACTGTGTCTGTAGTATTCTCTCTACTAGTCATTTTACAGTGATGTAGTAGCATAATGAAACATGTATCACATATTTTGTACTACAATATTTAATGATTGTACGAACAAATACACACTGAAACTATCGGTATCTTGTGTGTGGGTGATCAAAATGAATGTTCCTATGGTATTTCGTGATAAATTAGTTATTTGAACCAATGATTCTGCAAGTGCAAGGTTTATTTAAAGATATGAATGTACAATGCAATGTTTTGAACATTGGACAGCTTGTGTTACAAGTGATGACCGTTTTGAGTTTTGTGTCTAGAGTTTTTAAAAATGACCACAAGGTTCTGAAATGAGTGCCAAAGTGACTGTAAAAAAATGTAGTATTAGTGTGTGTGTGTGTGTGTTTATGTATGCATTAGTATTAGTGTGTGTGTGAGTGTATGCATTAGTATTAGTGTGTGTGTGAGTGTATGCATTAGTATTAGTGTGTGTGTGAGTGCATGCATTAGTGTGTGTGTGTGTGGGTGTGTGTGTAAGCATTAGTATTAGTGTGTGTGTGAGTGTATGCATTAGTATTAGTGTGTGTGTGTGTGTGTGTGTGTGTGTGTGTGTGTGTGTGTGTGTGTGTGTGTGTGTGTGTGTGTGTGTGTGTGTGTGTGTGTGTGTGTGTGTGTGTGTGTGTGTGTGTGTGAGTGTATGCATTAGTATTAGTGTGTGTGTGAGTGTATGCATTAGTATTAGTGTGTGTGCGTGAGTGTGTGAGTGTATGCATTAGTATTAGTGTGTGTGTGAGTGCATGCATTAGTGTGTGTGTGTGTGTGTGTTTGTGGGTGTGTGTGTATGCATTAGTATTAGTGTGTGTGTGTGAGTGTATGCATTAGTATTAGTGTGTGTGTGAGTGCATGCATTAGTGTGTGTGTGTTTGTGGGTGTGTGTGTATGCATTAGTATTAGTGTGTGTGTGAGTGTATGCATTAGTATTAGTGTGTGTGTGTGTGAGTGTGTGAGTGTATGCATTAGTATTAGTGTGTGTGTGAGTGTATGCATTAGTATTAGTGTGTGTGCGTGAGTGTGTGTGTATGCATTAGTATTAGTGTGTGTGTGTGAGTGTGTGAGTGTATGCATTAGTATTAGTGTGTGTGTGATGTGTGAGTGTATGCATTATTATTAGTGTGTGTGTGTGTGTGTGTGTGTGTGTGTGTATGCATGCATTAGTATTAGTGTGTGTGTGTGTGTGTGTGGGTGTGGGTGTGTGTGTGTGTGTGTGTGTGTATGCATTAGTATTAGTGTGTGTGTGTGTGTGTGTTTATGTATGCATTAGTATTAGTGTGTGTGTGAGTGTATGCATTAGTATTAGTGTGTGTGTGTGAGTGTGTGAGTGTATGCATTAGTATTAGTGTGTGTGTGAGTGTATGCATTAGTATTAGTGTGTGTGCGTGAGTGTGTGTGTGTATGCATTAGTATTAGTGTGTGTTTGTGTGAGTGTGTGAGTGTATGCATTAGTATTAGTGTGTGTGTGAGTGTGTGAGTGTATGCATTATTATTAGTGTGTGTGTGTGTGTGTGTGTAAGTGCATTTAGTATTAGTGTGTGTGTGTGTGTGTGTGTGTGTGTGTGTGTGTGTGTGTGAGTGTATGCATTAGTATTAGTGTGTGTGTGTGTGTGTGTGTGTGTGTGTGTGTGTGTGTGTGTGTGTGTGTATGTATGCATTAGTATTAGTGTGTGTGTGAGTGTATGCATTAGTATTAGTGTGTGTGTGTGAGTGTGTGAGTGTATGCATTAGTATTAGTGTGTGTGTGAGTGTATGCATTAGTATTAGTGTGTGTGCGTGAGTGTGTGAGTGTATGCATTAGTATTAGTGTGTGTTTGTGTGTGTGTGAGTGTATGCATTAGTATTAGTGTGTGTGTGAGTGTGTGAGTGTATGCATTATTATTAGTGTGTGTGTGTGTGTGTGTGTGTAAGTGCATGCATTAGTATTAGTGTGTGTGTGTGTGTGGGTGTGGGTGTGGGTGTATGCATTAGTATTAGTGTGTGTGTGAGTGCATGCATTAGTGTGTGTGTGTTTGTGGGTGTGTGTGTATGCATTAGTATTAGTGTGTGTGTGAGTGTATGCATTAGTATTAGTGTGTGTGAGTGTATGCATTAGTATTAGTGTGTGTGCGTGAGTGTGTGAGTGTATGCATTAGTATTAGTGTGTGTTTGTGTGAGTGTGTGAGTGTATGCATTAGTATTAGTGTGTGTGTGAGTGTGTGAGTGTATGCATTATTATTAGTGTGTGTGTGTGTGTGTGTGTGTGTAAGTGCATGCATTAGTATTAGTGTGTGTGTGTGTGTGTGGGTGTGGGTGGGTGTGTGTGTGTGTGTGTGTGTGAGTGTATGCATTAGTATTAGTGTGTGTGTGTGTGTGTGTGTTTATGTATGCATTAGTATTAGTGTGTGTGTGAGTGTATGCATTAGTATTAGTGTGTGTGTGTGAGTGTGTGAGTGTATGCATTAGTATTAGTGTGTGTGTGAGTGTATGCATTAGTATTAGTGTGTGTGCGTGAGTGTGTGAGTGTATGCATTAGTATTAGTGTGTGTTTGTGTGTGTGTGAGTGTATGCATTAGTATTAGTGTGTGTGTGAGTGTGTGAGTATATGCATTATTATTAGTGTGTGTGTGTGTGTGTGTAAGTGCATGCATTAGTATTAGTGTGTGTGTGTGTGTGTGGGTGTGGGTGTGGGTGTATGTATTAGTATTAGTGTGTGTGTGTGTGTGTGAGTGTATGTATTAGTATTAGTGTGTGTGTGCGTGTGTGAGTGTATGTATTAGTATTAGTGTGTGTGTGCGTGTGTGAGTGTATGTATTAGTATTAGTGTGTGTGTGTGTGTGTGTGTGTGCATTATACTGCATGTGTATGTCTTCCCCTAGTGACCCTCTGTATATGTAGGAGTGTCTCAGAGTGTGTAAATCAGGAGAAGAAGTGTTCTGTGAAGGATGCGGGTCAGAGGGTAGAGGAGTGTTTACAGTAGAGGACATTCAGTAATAACACAGTCTCCATCATTAGAGAGAAACCAGCCAGCTGGGGAAGCCTTTTAAGGCTGCGCACCGTCAGGGTAGCGAGGGAGGGAGATTCCTCCCAGGAGGGAGTAATGTTTTAAGAGGGGTCACAGGTTTAGGTTGGGAGCAATGTTCCCTCAAATTATTTTAGGCACTGAGCAAGTTTCAGGTCTGCTGAGTGCAAACTTGAACATTGTGAAAATTCTGTGCAACTTATGGCGCGCACTGAAGCTGTACCCGCTTTAAATGACAATTGAACAGTGTTCAAGTAGGCTAATGTGGCTGTTTGATCATAATGTAGGCCTGCCAGAGTGGCCTACCATCAAAAACACATCCCATAACATCTTAACATGGAAATAGCTGTTATATCATTCAGCCTACAGTAGCAGCCAATGTGTGGTGTTCAATGTAGGCCTGCATGCAGAGAATGACATTAACCTGTTTATCCCACTTGGCCTTCAGACAAGGAGGTGACTGAAAATGTGTTGTGTTGTTTGATGCAAGAAAGCACTCTACAAAATAAAATGCATCATTATTGGCTGGCTATTGGCTACTTAGCTTATTCAATCCTGTCTCAAAATACAACACTGCCCCTTTAAGACAAAAAAAGCTCTTTACTATTCAAAGATGGCTAGAAATGCACACATTTTGTGCTCTTGTAGGAAGCAACCACTCCCCCATTGCTAACTACAAATTATCTATAAATGGGCTAATAACTCAGTAACTAGCAAAGGATATGAAGAAATGTGCACACGTGGCTACATGCAGCTCTCGCTTTGATCTCAAACAATCTACTCATGACTGCTCATGCTGTAAAAACAGTCCAGTTCAAAGTGAATGGCACAGATCCAAATATGGTAATGACCATTTGCATATAGGCCTACTGCAGCTTTGATTGGCTATGGCGCCCCAGTCTGTGTAGAGTACAGGCCTGAGTTGTGCCTGTCAGTGCAATAGAATCCTACTCCGATGCGTTCTGCCTAAAAAAATATATCTTTCATAGTTAGTTTCGTTTCGGTATGTTGCATTGAAAGGGGCAAATACTGTGTTGATTCGATCACAATTCCCACAGTAAAGGGAAACGTTGATCGTGTTAATTCACGGTGAAAACTCTACAAAGTTGACTGAAGTTCAATCTCTTACTTCTCTGCCCAGGCTGATATATTTCTTCTGCGTGGCAGTCCCTCTAAGCCGCATGGCAGTCCCGTGCACACGAGCAGCTTAGAGGGAATGGTGGTTGAGAGGGTTTAGGAGGGTTGGGGTGGTGGTGGGGGGGGTAGACTGAGTGGTGGTGATTGACAGAGAGAGGCTCTCAGGATACGTAAACACCACAGAAGAAGAAAACAGAGTGACACATGCAGTCCATCTTTACAGTTAAACACACTCTGTGAGATGAGGTTCTGGGAAGACTCATTTACTCTGTGGAAGGTTGTTTCTAGGAAAATAAACACCTTGATTCACTAGGTTTGTGCGTGTGTGTATGCACCGGGGTTTCCGTTAGGAAAATGTGGCGCTGGTCATTTGACCGGCAACATTTTAATTTACCGGACATTTGAGAAATCTGCCAGACCCAAATGCATTGGGTTCGTAATCTGATTAGGGCATCCACCCACAGAGCTCAGAATGACAGAAATCACATTTAGATGATGGTAATTCATATTAACAGAACATGCAAGTGGAGGATGCAACAATGTGAGGTGCTTCTTACTGAATTCTGATGTTTAATTAGAAGATGTAAGAATAACTGGCCACATTTACTTTTCCTCAGTCAACAATATGTGTTAGAAACAGCAACATCCCTAGCCTATGTCAATCTACTATCCCCCGTAGATTTTTTTTTAACCTATTCTATTGGTCAACTTGTCGAGGAATAGCCTATTCCAAACACTCTGGGAGTTGTGGGACGATAGATCCCAAATTCATACAACCAGAAGGCCTAGGCGACATAAAAAAATTAAGCAATGAGTCTGATGCAACAGATCAGAATGTTGAGCTTAAAATGTTGATGAACTATTATTTCTTCACAGCAATGTGCACAAGGCAGTAGGCGACACGTGAATGTTCATTCCACAATGAACATGGTTGTCAAAAGGGCACTGCATATGCAAGTGGTTTCATGTGACAGAGATGGAAATACCTGTTAGAAATGTAGAAAGAGAGGAGATATAATAGGCTACTTTGAAGCAAGGTAAGACATGCCTCATAATATGTATTTATTTAAACATTCAGGTGTCAAATAATTATGTTTTCAAAATGCATAGCCTACTGCCTCCATCCAGCTCATTGGTGTGTGACGCGCTGATGAAGCCTACCTTCAGTTGCCGTTTGAGGTCCTGCAGCAGCAACTTTTGCACTGTCTGACAGATTTCCTGTCCACATGCTCTGTAACTCTATGCTGTATGGTGTGACACACTAGAAATACAAAATTATGTGGACACCCCTTCAAATTAGTAGGCCACACAAGCTCACAGAACGGGATCGCCGAGTTCTGAAGCAAGTAGCACGTAAAAATCACCTGTCCTCGAACACTCACTACTGAGTTCCAAACTGCCTCTGGAAGCAACGTCAGCACAAGAACTGTTTGTCGGGAGCTTCATAAAATGGGCATCCATGGCCGAGCAGCCACACACAAGCCTAAGATCACCATGTGCAACACAGGAGGTTGGTGGCAACTTAATTGGGGAGGACAGGCTCGTGGTAATGGCTGGAGCGGAATAGGTGGGATGGTATCAATTACATCAAACATATGGTTTCCATGGTTTCCATGTGTTTGATGCCACTCCATTTGCTCCATTACGGACATTATAATGAGCCGTCCTCCCCTCAGCAGCCTCCACTGATGCGGCAATGGCACGCGTTGCCTGTAGTGGTGTAAAGCTTGCTGCCAATGGTCTCTGGAGCAGTGGAAACACATTTTCTGGAGTGATGAATCACACTTCACCATCTGGAAAGCCGACGGAGGAATCTGGGTTTGGCGGATGCCAGGAGAGCACTACCTGCCCGAATGCATAGTCAACTGTAAAGTTTGGTGTACGACGAATAATGCTCTGGGACTGGTTTTCATGGTTCAGGCTAGGCCCCTTAGTTCCAGTGAAGGGAAATCTTAACGCTACAGCATACAATGACATTCTAAACAATTCTGTGCTTCCAACTTTGTGGCAACAGTTTGGGGAAGGCCCTTTTGTTTCAGCATGACAATACCCCCGTGCACAAAGCGAGGTCCATAAGGAAATGGTTTGTCGAGATCGGCGTGGAAGAACTTGACTGGCATGTACAGAGCCATGACCTCAACCCGATCAAACACCTTTGGGATGAATTGGAACACCAACTGTGAGCCAGGCCTAATCGCCAAACACCAGTACCCGACCTCACTAACGCTCATGGCTAAATGGAAGCAAGTCCCTGCAGCAATGTACCAACATCTAGTAGAAAGCCTTCCTAGAAGAGAGGAGGCTGTTATAGCAGTATAGGGGGGACCAACTCCATATTAACGCCCATGGTTTTGGAATGAGATGTTCAGGTGTCCACATACTTTTGGTCATGTTGTGTAAATAAGATACATAACAAATATACTTTAGCTTTCACACACGCAAATTTAATTCTACAAAATTATGCAAATCTACCAATAGACCAGTCAAATGTATTTACATCAACTGGTAATTCCATAAATGAATAGAGGCTAAAAGGAATTATTTGACAATGGGATTGTTTCTTCTTCCCCTGACAATTGGCCGGCGGCAATTTTACTTAGCGGCTTTTCTATTTTTTTATAAGCCAAAAGCTGGCTATTACCGGCTAACGGAAACCCTGGTTTGCACACTTGCGTGTCTGCATTTGAATGTGCGTGATTGTGTGTGGATGTGTGTGCGTGTCACAGTCACACCCACACTAAATAACACAACAACAACTGGTTCATGAGTACGCCAGTTTGCCAAGCGACAACGATTGAAACTACATCACCCTACATCAGTAGGCTTTTTGATATCCTAAAGGTAGGGTTGGCTGGTGCACACAGTGTACTATTTCATTCACAATCATTATCTACCTCTGAAGGGGAAGCTTAGCTGACTATTCACACACAAAGAAATAAATCTGCCACTCAAAGAAAGACAAAGATGCCAACAGAAAGTAGTGCCCTATAAGGATAGCCAATACTACCACTTTCTCCAATCATTTTGAGACCGGCAGAGATCATAACAATCAACAGCTATTGCCAGTAGAGCCAGAAGCTCCTGGTATTATTCCACTACCAGAGACATACAGACAAAGATCATGTGTAGCTTGGGGAGACATTTAGTGAGGGTTGAACATCCTTATTTATGTCACACTGATCCATGCATGTTCTATTCCCTTGTTCTATTACATGTGGGTCACTTTGGAGCACCTCACATTGTAGAAACAAGCATCCCTCAACTATGAAAAATCTAAAGATAAACAGTTCCTTTGTAAAATACTGTCAGTGATCCCTGCACAGCTGGAAATCCTCTCCTCTAATCTCCCCTCCCCTAGACCGCTCTTCTTTCCTTCCTCTCCCTCCCGCTCTTCTTTCCTTCCTCTCGCTCCCTGTCTTCTTTCCTCCCTCTCGCTCCCGCTCTTCTTTCCTCCCTCTCGCTCCCGCTCTTCTTTCCTCCCTCTCGCTCCCGCTCTTCTTTCCTCCCTCTCTCTCCCTCCTCCCTCTCTCTCCCTCTCTTCTTTCCTCCCTCTCGCTCCCACACTTCTTTCCTCCCTCTCTCCCGCTCTTCTTTCCTCCCTCTCGCTCCCGCTCTTCTTTCCTCCCTCTCGCTCCCGCTCTTCTTTCCTCCCTCTCTCTCCCTCCTCCCTCTCTCTCCCTCTCTTCTTTCCTCCCTCTCGCTCCCACACTTCTTTCCTCCCTCTCTCTCCCGCTCTTCTTTCCTCCCTCTCTCTCCCGCTCTTCTTTCCTCCCTCTCGCTCCCGCTCTTCTTTCCTCCCTCTCTCTCCCTCCTCCCTCTCTCTCCCTCTTCTTCCTCCCTCTCGCTCCCACACTTCTTTCCTCCCTCTCTCTCCCGCTCTTCTTTCCTCCCTCTCGCTCCCGCTCTTCTTTCCTCCCTCTCTCTCCCGCTCTTCTTTCCTCCCTCTCGCTCCCGCTCTTCTTTCCTCCCTCTCTCTCCCGCTCTTCTTTCCTCCCTCTCGCTCCCGCTCTTCTTTCCTCCCTCTCGCTCCCACTCTTCTTTCTTCCCTCTCGCTCCCGCTCTTCTTTCCTCCCTCTCGCTCCCACTCTTCTTTCCTCCCTCTCGCTCCCGCTCTTCTTTCCTCCCTCTCTCTCCCTCCTCCCTCTCTCTCCCTCTCTCTTCTTTCCTCCCTCTTGCTCCCGCTCTTCTTTCCTCCCTCTCTCTCCCGCTCTTCTTTCCTCCCTCTCGCTCCCGCTCTTCTTTCCTCCCTCTCGCTCCCGCTCTTCTTTCCTCCCTCTCGCTCCCGCTTTTCTTTCCTCCCTCTCGCTCCCGCTCTTCTTTCCTCCCTCTCGCTCCCGCTCTTCTTTCCTCCCTCTCCCTCCTCCCTCTCTCTCCCTCTCTTCTTTCCTCCCTCTTGCTCCCGCTCTTCTTTCCTCCCTCTCTCTCCCGCTCTTCTTTCCTCCTTCTCGCTCCCGCTTTTCTTTCCTCCCTCTCTCTCCCGCTCTTCTTTCCTTCCTCTCGCTCCCGCTCTTCTTTCCTTCCTCTCGCTCCCACTCTTCTTTCCTCCCTCTCGCTCCCGCTCTTCTTTCCTTCCTCTCGCTCCCGCTCTTCTTTCCTTCCTCTCCCTCCCGCTCTTCTTTCCTCCCTCTCGCTCCCGCTCTTCTTTCCTTCCTCTCTCTCCCGCTCTTCTTTCCTCCCTCTTGCTCCCGCTCTTCTTTCCTCCCTCTCTCTCCCGCTCTTCTTTCCTCCCTCTCGCTCCCGCTCTTCTTTCCTCCCTCTCTCTCCCGCTCTTCTTTCCTCCCTCTCGCTCCCGCTCTTCTTTCCTCCCTCTCGCTCCCACTCTTCTTTCTTCCCTCTCGCTCCCGCTCTTCTTTCCTCCCTCTCGCTCCCGCTCTTCTTTCCTCCCTCTCGCTCCCGCTCTTCTTTCCTCCCTCTCTCTCCCTCCTCCCTCTCTCTCCCTCTCTTCTTTCCTCCCTCTTGCTCCCGCTCTTCTTTCCTCCCTCTCTCTCCCGCTCTTCTTTCCTCCCTCTCGCTCCCGCTCTTCTTTCCTCCCTCTCGCTCCCGCTCTTCTTTCCTCCCTCTCTCTCCCGCTCTTCTTTCCTCCCTCTCGCTCCCGCTTTTCTTTCCTCCCTCTCTCTCCCGCTCTTCTTTCCTTCCTCTCGCTCCCGCTCTTCTTTCCTTCCTCTCCCTCCCGCTCTTCTTTCCTCCCTCTCGCTCCCGCTCTTCTTTCCTCCCTCTCTCTCCCGCTCTTCTTTCCTCCCTCTCGCTCCCGCTCTTCTTTCCTCCCTCTCTCTCCCTCTCCCTCTCTCTTCCTCTCTTCTTTCCTCCCTCTCTCTCCCGCTCTTCTTTCCTCCCTCTCGCTCCCGCTCTTCTTTCCTTCCTCTCGCTCCCGCTCTTCTTTCCTTCCTCTCGCTCCCGCTCTTCTTTCCTCCCTCTCTCTCCCGCTCTTCTTTCCTCCCTCTCGCTCCCTGCTCCCTCTCTCTCCCTCTCTTCTTTCCTCCCTCTCGCTCCCGCTCTTCTTTCCTCCCTCTCTCTCCCGCTCTTCTTTCCTCCCTCTCGCTCCCGCTCTTCTTTCCTTCCTCTCGCTCCCACTCTTCTTTCCTTCCTCTCGCTCCCGCTCTTCTTTCCTCCCTCTCGCTCCCGCTCTTCTTTCCTCCCTCTCTCTCCCTCCTCTCTCTCTCTCCCTCTCTTCTTTCCTCCCTCTCGCTCCCGCTCTTCTTTCCTCCCTCTCGCTCCCGCTCTTCTTTCCTCCCTCTCACTCCCGCTCTTCTTTCCTCCCTCTCGCTCCCGCTCTTCTTTCCTCCCTCTCGCTCCCGCTCTTCTTTCCTGTTCCCCAACTCCTTCCCTCCCTCCTGTTTCCCACATGTTCCTCTACCCAGATCCACACTGTCATACCTGTCCAGACATTCCCATGCCCCCCCCCCAAAGTCCTCCTACCTGTCCAGACATTCCCATGTCCCCCCCAAAGTCCTCTTACCTGTCCAGACATTCCCATGTTGCCCCCCCAAAGTCCTCTTACCTGTCCAGACATTCCCATGTTGCCCCCC